>NC_142885.1:14102500-14147500 GCF_051225735.1 Oryctolagus cuniculus | reverse complement strand
CAGAGTAACAGAGAGAGGGACAGAGAGACATCCTCCATACACTGGGTCACTCTCCAATTGGCCACATGGCTGGGACTGTTCCATGCCAAATGGGTGCCAGGGGCCCAAATACTTGAGCCATTTTCTGCTGTTTTCCCAAGTACTTGAACCACCCTGCTCCTACCTAGCTATTTTATGTACACTCTGTATCCTTTTACTAATCACAAATACAGTCAGCCTTCCGTATCTACAGACTCCACATCCATGTGTTCAACCAACTGTGGATGGAAAATATTTTTTAATCTGTACTGAATATGAGCAAGGATTTCTTTCTTATCATTATTTCCTAAACACGGCAGTATAACAGCTATTTAATAACATGTACATTGTATTAGGTATCATAAGTCACCTAGACATGTCTTAAAGTGTAAATAGGAGATATGTGCAGGTTATATGCTAACACTGTGCCATTTTATATAAGGGAGTTGAGCATCCATGGATTTTTGGTGTCCACAAGGGATCATGGAACAAGTAGCCCTTGGATAAGGGATGATTGTAGTTGGGAACCTGCAATATTAAATCAATGTGATGGTATCACCTGGTTCATGAAGAACAGTGGTAACCAAGGGATGTGCCAACAGAAAGACAAAGGGCAGACTCCAATGCAGTTCAAGGAAAGTTTCAGGTGTGTTGGTTCAGGAACTTTTGGAAGAACAGGATCAACATCTTTTTTTGAGCAAAAGCCCCACCCCTGAAAGGAAGAGTCTCTCTGAGATTTGATTCTGCTTCAGCGTCTCTTAAACATGAGTTAGGGGCAGACATAGCAGAACACTGGTTAAGCCACTGCTCGGGACACCTTCATTCCGTATCAGAGTGCCAGTTTGAGTCCCAGCACCTGCAGTTCCGATCCAGCTTCGTGCTAGTGCATCCTGGGAAGGAGGAGATGTGGGACCTGCCAACCACGTGGGAGACCAGATGAAGTTCTGAGCTCCAAGCTTCAACCTGGCGCAGCCCTGGCTGTGTCAAACATTTGTCAGGTGAACCAGTGGCGGGACCAGTTGATCCATCTCTCTCTCCCTTTCTCTCTCTCTTTCTATTGTGTGTGTGTGTGTGTGTGTGTGTGTGTGTATTCAAGTAGATTAAATGATTAAATAAACATTTTAAAAATTAAAAATGAGGGGCCAGCATTGTGGTGTAATGGGTCGGGCCTCTGCCTGTGACACCACCATCCATACGTCAGTTCAAGTCCCTACTGCTCCACTTCCCGTTCAGCTCGGTGCTTGTGCACCTGAGAAAGCAGAGGAGAATGACCCAAGTACCTGGGCCCCTGTCACCCATGTGGGAGACCCAGATGGAGTTCCTAGCTCCTTGCTTTGTCCTGGCCCAGCCCCAACTACTGCAGGCATTTTGGGGATGAACCAGCAGATAGAAGATCTGTTTCTCTCTCTCTCTCTCTCTCTCTCTCTCTCTCTAACCCTGCTTTTCAAATAAATAAAATAAATCTTAAAAACTTTTTTTATTTTTAAAGATTTTTATTTATTTATTTGAAAGTCAGAGATACACAGAGAGAAGAAAGGTAGAGAGAGAGAGAGAGAGAGAGATCTTCCATCCGATGGTTCATTCCCTAATTGGCCGCATCGGCCGGAGCTGCACCAATCCGAAGGCAGGAGCTTCTTCCAGGTCTCCCATGTGGGTGCAGGGGCCCAAGTACTTGGGCCGTTTTCTACTGCTTTCCCAGGACATAGCAGAGAGCTGGATCGGAAGTGGAACAGCTGGGTATCGAACCAGCGCCCATATGAGATGCCGGTGCTTCAGTCCAGTGTGTTAACCCACTGCGCCACAGCGCCGGCCCCTTAAAAACATATAAAAAACGAATTGGATGAAATTAGTGGTGAACAACACCACATCCTTTCTTACCAGTCCAGCTGTGATGCTCAAAACCAATCATTCTATCACAAAATGAATAGAAGCTACATCTGAACGCCACTAAACCCTGCTCGAATTTAATATAGAACATAAAGACAGGGTTAACCATGGCAAACTAACTTTGAGATAAGTCCTACATCTGAAGTACAGATCAAATAGCTCAGCAAAAACCAAAGCTTTTATGAACAAATAGCTTCACATTTCATGTGCTACTCCCAGCAACTCACTTAGGTGAATAGAACAGATCTTATCACTGTTGGGTGGAGAGGGGGAAATTGAGATGTCGAGAGGATGTGACTTGCCTAAGGATGTGTGGTCAGTGACATTGGTAGGCTCTGCCATATTACTCTACAGTAGGGCCAGGTGTTCTCATCAGTGGCCCACAGCAAGGTCAACTTAAGAACTGATCCAAGGACTCTGAACTGCCCGAGAGCCTGTTGCCTGAATGTGCCTTAAAAAAACACACAAAACAAAACAAAAAAACCTCCATTGAGATGTAATTTACATGTCATCAAGTTGACTCATTGTAAGTACTAAGTTCTTTGTACATTATGGACATACAAATCCTTTATCAGACATGAGTTACAGGAATTTTCTCACAGTCTGTGACTTGTCTTCATTTTTTATTAGTTTCTTTTAAAGCACAAACGTTTTCAATTTCAATGAAGTCCACCTGATCATTTTTTTTCCTTTATGGTCCATGCTTTTTTTGTCATATCCTAGCAATCTTTGTTTGCCTAATCACAGGTAATTTTTTTTTTTTTTTACAATTTATTTGAAAGGCAAGAGAAAAGAGAAAGACAAATATACCAGAAAAAGTGCCCATCTGCTGGTTCACTCCCCAGATACTTGCGATCTCAATCCGTCTCCTGCGTGGGTGGCAGGGACCCGGTGACCTGAGCCATGATCTTGGCCTCCCAGGGTCTGCATTAGTAGGAAGCTGGGGTCACAAGCCAAAGCCGGTACTCAGACCTAGGTGTCCTGATGTGGGATGCAGAACTTCTTCTTTTTTTTTTTTTTTTTTTTTAAACGGGCAGAGTTAGACAGTGAGAGAGTCAGAGAGAAAGGTCTTCCTTCTGTTGGTTCACCCCCCAGATGGCCGCTACGGCCAGCGTGCTGCGCCAATCCGAAGCCAGGAGCCAGGTGCTCCTCTTGGTCTCCCATGTGGGTGCAGGGTACAAGGACTTGGGCCATCCTCCTCTACCCTCCCGGGCCACAACAGAGAGCTGGACTGGAAGAGGAGCAACCAGGACAGAATCCGGCACCCCGACCGGGACTAGAACCTGGTGTGCCAGCGCTGCAGGCAGAGGATTAGCCTAGTGAGCTGCGGCTCTGGCTGGGATGCAGAACTTCTTAACCACTGGGCCAGAAGCCTGCCCCAAGGTAATGCTTGTTAAACTAAATCCTATGTTCGCTCGCTCTCGCTCTCTCTCTCTCTCTTTCTCTCTCTCTCTCACACACACACACACACAGCCTTACAGTGGGTTCTGACTCAAGCCTGTTACTGTGGCTCAAAAGTTTTCTGGGATCTGTTGCTTCTCCCGGGAATTCTCCTAGGTCACCATGCTCCAGCCTTTGCTGGCCTGTTTTCTTCCTTGAATACACTAAAGTATATTCCTAAAGCAAACTTCCTATAGTTGGTGGAAAAATGAAATTTAAAAATTAAAAAGTTATTTGGGGCCAGCGCTGCGGCTCACTAGGCTAATCTTCCACCTTGCGGCGCCGGCACCCCGGGTTCTAGTCCCTGTCGGAGCGCCAGATTCTGTCCCGGTTGCCCCTCTTCCAGGCCAGCTCTCTGCTGTGGCCCGGGAGTACAGTGGAGGATGGCCCAAGTGCTTGGGCCCTGCACCCCATGGGAGACCAGGAGAAGCACCTGGCTCCTGCCATCAGATCAGCGCGGCCATTGGAGGGTGAACCAATGGCAAAGGAAGACTTTTCTCTCCGTCTCTCTCTCTCTCACTGTCCACTCTGCCTGTCAAAAAAAAAATGAATATTAAACTGAGAAGCAGTGCATAGATCAGATTCACTTTAAACAAATCGGAGGCTGCAACCACTCCCCTTCTCAAGGAGCCCTCGTTTGTTGGAGCCATTTCGATTCTGATCTCGCCGGTGCCTCTCCACACTTGGAGCAGCTGTCTCTATGAGGCTACTTCTGTTGTCTTCTGCAGACCACTTGGTGGTGATTTCTAGTCTCTTCTTCTGCCTGTTAGGAAGTTCTTTAAGGACAGACTCCATGCCATCTGCTTTCTCTTCTGTCTTTCCAAGCCTAGCAGATGCTAGGCGTTTGGCTACTGAATGGATGAAGGATTGATTGCTTGTTCCTGACCCTTCTAATTTGGATGCAAAGCAAAGCCCCGCACTCTGGATTCTCTAGCTCCAACATGAGGGACCACACATGTCACACCTTCAGCTCTCCTGGGCTTCTGTTCCGAAGGCTAATGGAGACACAGTGACAAAGAGCTTTGCAGGGACAGCATGCCAGGTGCTAGGAGGAAGAGACACTGAAGGCACAGGTTGTCTCTTGCCATGTGATGTGAGCCCCAGGAAGGCACCATGCCAGTCTCCCCATGGTGGGCGGTTGAGGTGCCGTGTGGATCCAAGCATCTCTGGCGGCAGCTCTGTGCTTCCTGAAGGGGCTACGCCATCTGCAACGTTGGGATGCACTTGGACCCCAGCATCTTAATGGTGTTGATGGTTCTCTCTTCAGTCTTTTAGCTTTTGACAAAATATATCATATAAATTATTTACTTAGTCTTACCCACAAATTACACTCTAATTTTTTACTATATCACTTTACTAATGGATTAAATTCTTCTAGATCACTTGTCCAGGGGCCTTTGATTAGGACATGAGAAGTACAGGTGTTGGCACCTGTAGGCAGACTTTAATGCTCTGTTTTACAGTAATACATAGCGGGGAAAATATGACAGTTCCAGCCTTAGCCCTGTAGTATTTGTTGTTTTAGTTTATCATCCTCTACATCTAACTTAAATGGACCTTGGGGCTGTCTTGCTGCAGCCTGGAGTCAGACACACCTAGATGTGAGTACTTTCACTTCTCAGAGCCTCAGTTTACTCATCTGTAAATGGGGCTGATAGTAAGTCCTAGCTTCTATGGTTGTTTGAGAGAGTTAAGTAAAACAACATGCCAGATGTTCTTATTATAGTGCTCAAGTATTTTGTAAGCACAAAATATGGTTACAATTATGGTTATTAAAACACAATTATGATTATTAGCATTATTAATGCAATAGTATTATAGTACCGATTACTATCGGTGCTATGAAGAAGAGAATTGCAATTTAAGTAAGGGCAAGTAGGTTGGTGTTTAAATGAGCACAAGTATCCAGTACATTCTTTATTTATTTATGCCATTATCTCCCTCTATAAAAGTTTTATGACAGTTTATAAAATGAGTACATCAAACAATGTAGTGAACATAGAAAGTGAAAACAGACACAATGGAGGGAACACAGTGATGGAAAACTTCAGGATTAATGCAATCGCCACAACTGAACTTTATATTTGACAATAAGATTCTTGAATGTCACGATCAAATTCACTGCATCGTGTAAAAAAGACACACAGAGAGAGCACCATCAAAGCTTTATCTGAAGCTCATTTCTAAGATAACTTCCCCACGTGGTATTTATGGGTTGAACCGTATTCCAACAACAGGTGTTCCCCAAATGCAGGAACAGATTTTGTATGACTGCTTCTTGTAGCAACTTTTTGCAAAGAGCAAGCAGCAAGGCATTAAAATGCAATCCAGTGATGGCAGTGCTGTGTGGGGGTAAAGTAATATGGCCCTAGTGTGTAGCTGTGAGGTGGTCAGGCTTGATCCATGGACAGAATGTAGAGTGGTTTGAAGAATGGATGAACTGCTTGTCCTTCAAATAATCTTTTGTAAATATTGCTTTTCTCAGCTGGGCTTTTGATAGGAGTTGAATAGCAGACAGTTTGAGATTGTATTCTCTGACAAGAGCCTGGTGTGTTTGTATTCTCTGTTGCGGGTCCAGGGCAGAGCCTTATGCCTTAGAAATCAGAAGTGCAGGTGGTAAAGTTGACATCTGATTGTGAAAATTGGACTCCTGCCTGGCCGGAAGGCCATTCTGCCTCTCCCTAGGCGGACCTGCAGGAATACTTGCAAGCAAAGCCCAGCTCCTCCTCAGGAACCAGTTTGGGGATCTCCCTGACTCTCACATAAGTTGTTAAGCAAACCCTGCTGTTCTCGGCCTTCTTTGGCATGTGCAGACAGCAGTGAGGCAGGACCCCATGGCGGGAGGATGGGTAACAGCCTGCAGCTGCAAAGCACAGCCTGCCCTGGCTCTGTAGATGCTTTGGACACACCTGCCCTTCAAGGAGTCTGTCCTGTTCAAGCCAAAAAGGAGTGAGCTGTCATTCTAAGGTGGTAACTCGGATGTTTCCAGCCCAGGTTCCTAAGTGCCCTGCTCCAAGCATGATAGAAACTGTGTCATTCCTTTACAAGGTCCTAAGTGACATGACCTCTTGGTAGACCTGGCAAATCAGCTGGCTCCAAAATTACCTCTTAGGAAATTAAATGAGTTCATCTGCTCAGTGAAGTTCTTTGACAAGCCAGTCGTATCTGGAGGCGAGTCCTACTTCAAGCTTGCTGTAGTTACTAGTGAGCAGTGCTTCTAGTCTCCAGATGCCAAGACCATTTATCTGTTGGCTCTGTTTGTGTCTGGGTCTAAAAGAAAGAACTTGTATTAGGGAGAGAATAACGAAGCCAAAAGGAGCCTAGGTGATGACCCGGTACAATCTTCACATTTTCCAGAAGTCTGGAAGCATTTTTCATGGCCTGAGCAAGCCCTGACTTTCCCACTTCCAGGGTGCCTTATCCTGGGGAAGACTGTTTCCCCAAATGGTAGGTCAGGTATGTGTATTAGGGGGAGGTCCAGATAACAAAGTATAAATGCTTGTTGGACCCCTTAGCTTCCGGAGCCACATCAGCACTGATAAAATGTCCAGTTTGTTCCAATCAGGGTCCATGTGCTCCTGGCTGTATTCAGAAGAAATGGCCTAGAGGTTGCTTCTTCCTTACAAATGAAAAAAGGTTGACCAGAACTCCCAGAAGAGCCAACAGGAACCAGAGACCTTGTGAGTTTCTTGGCTTTCCAGACCATTTCAAGCTGCCTTGACCATTACTCCAGTTCATTAATTGTTAATGGGTTATCAATAGATGAAGAGTAAGCCCCTGAAGTCCTCTTGATATGTTTTATTCTTCCTTTCAAATAAATGATTGATGACCTTCAACAGGAACTGCTCACCATACAGTGTCTGCGAGACTCCTTGCTCCTTGCGGCTTTCTCCTTGGTTTATAGCACAGAGTGGATGTCCCAAGAAGCTCTTAAGTAGACAGAGTGGTACACGTTTACGTCAGCCGGTTGGTGAAATGGGGGGGAGGGCGGATCTTTCAGGCCACTGATGTGAGAGTGACGCATTTGCATAAATGACACTTTTCCCTCCCCTGGTTGTTCTGCTTGTGGAATCAGATCACAGAGATGGCAAGGGCCTTGAGGTTATTTTCTGCAGCTTCGATTCTTCCCGGAATTCTGCCGTAGCTTCCCTGACAGATGGCGGCGCAGCATCTGCCTCTACCTCCAGGGAACGGAGCCCACCTCCCTCTCGAGGCATCCATTCTGCTCTTCTGCAGTCCCGCTACTGGAAGATTTCTCGCCTCTCCCATCAGCTCTCGTGGCTCCTTTTCTTTTTTCGAACGGCACTTATCACAGTTGTAATCTTTTGTTCATTTGGTTGCCTCTCCTGAAAGACCATTAGCCACAGGAAGCCGGTGAGCATGTCCTTTTTAGCTCGCCATTCAGGTACAGTGCCTGGCCCATTGAAGGTGCTCAGTGTGCATTTGCTGAATGAATGAACAGATGCACTCACATGGAGAAAGAAATCACGATCCACACAATTCTTGCACTTTTCTCGTCTCCCACAGCTAACGAGTCACCCCGTTTCGTCACTTGGACCGTTGGAGTGTCTCTCGACCTACTCTCCTTTCTTTCCACAAACACAGCTCAGGCTCAGATTCCGTCTTGGGAGCCTTGTCACTTGTCACCCATAGCTAAATCTCATGTAGAGGGTTGCCCCTGCACGTGAGATCTCTGCTCACAGCTGCCAAGCACACTCTCAACTCTCTGATTTCCTCTTTCTGGAATGTTCCCGAATTCGTAACCTCCTTCTTGGCATTCAAATTCCATGTAACTGTCAAGACCTGACTTCTGCCCCATCTCACTTAAAAGCTTTCCCTCCCGCGTGACTCACCTTCACCAGCTCCTCGGTGGTTGTGGTCATCCTGGCGCTGGTCAGCATAGAGCCTACCATTTGGTTTTCCATGCAAGTTGCTCTCACTCTATGTTCATCGACTGGAATGTGAAGTTTTTTCCTAAGACCGAGATCCCAAGTGCTTATAACCTTCTTGTTTATCTGGCTTTTCAGAATCTTTGCATAGCATCCATTTAGACCATGCCTGTAACTGATGTCAAGCAGGCTGAGCTGTTCCCATGGGACTTATTTGTCACCTTCCTCTGCCCATCTCCATCTTTCTCTTCTCCAGAAATCTGTGAAGGTCCCAGCATCACCTTCGATCTCTGCTAATTTGCTCACATTCTGGAATGACACACACCTGGGCTAAGACACAACTGCTCATTTAAAGCAGTTACTGTGCATGCGTCCCAGGCTGACGAGCCGTGATCTAGTGTTTAGTGTTTGCTCATTGGTGGAAGTTTTCATTCTAGTCCGTCCCACAGAATTTGGTTAAGAGTCCCCATCCAACAAAGGGATTGCTGTGTCATTGATTGTTGTAGACACATCCCCATGCGCTCAGTACTTCCAGAGATGGTCACTTGGCTGTAGTAACTGCCCCAGTTATTTACTCAACAATTTTAGCTAGAGATCTCCATGACATTTATTTGTATAAAACCCTAGGAACTTATCCCCACTTTTGCCCTTCATAGAAAAAGACTACACTACATCGCCCCATAGCTGCAACTCAAATGAAATAAATGTCTCACATGGCTATACCTTATGCCACTTTTTCCTTTGTTGAGAAGGGATGTAAAGAGAGAAAGAAAACACGAGTCTACCTAAGTAGCACTAAATATAAACAGTGGGGATGGGCTTCTGGGTTTTGAACTCTACAGGGAGGTCGTCATGGCAACCTAAAGTTGTATTCACTGGGGGGAAATGTCAGTGTTAATGAGATAGGATCGGATTTGTGACTCCAGTGCTAACTTTACCGCTAGGATTTTTCTTCCCTTTGAGACAAGAAGCAAAACTTCTATTTTATCAGTGATATCTAGTTCTAGAATTGAGAGACAAATTGTGTGGGCAGTGAAGCCTGGAGCTGGGTGTGTGGGCTGAGGTTTATATTTTCTTGTTGAGAGGAATCAGAAATGATGCTAGTACCTCTACTTTAGCCACCCTTGTTCTAGGCCTGTAGTTTTAAACTCAGGAGCTGGATAATGTAGATAGACTATTAATTCCTCAGGAGGCCTAACAGTCACTTAAGTCAGGGGTTGGGAACTGCAGGTCCGGCCTGCAGGCTGTGTAAGGCCGTGAAGTCATTTGGTCTGGCCCTGCCAAGGCAACCACAGGTGAGGCTCAAAATTCGGTAAATCCACAGCAAGCTAATTGTTAAGTTGATCATTTTGTACGGCCCATGAATGATGTTATGAATATCCAAATGGCCCTTGGCAGAAAGAAGGGTCCCCAGCTCTGATGTAAGTTTAAGGAACTTTTTAACTGGAATGTCCCAGAGGTTTCTCTGTAGGGAAAGAGTAAAGAAGGTACGCTAGATCGAGAGAACAGATACTGGAACTGTCCAAGGGGGTAGGTGCCCAGACTGATGATTGGTGTGAGTTGCGAATGTCAACAACAAACAAGAAAACCTGCTGCCTGGAGGGTGGAAAAAAATTAAAAATCAACAGGAAAATCTGTAAAATGTGTATGGTACAAATTCATGGAGCCAGCATTGTGCCATAGAGGGGAAAGCTGCTACATGGAACACTGGCATCTCATATGAGTGGTGGTTCCTGTCCTGACTGCTCTGCTTCCAGTCCAGCAACCATCTAATGACTTGCAAAAAACAACAGGAGATGACTAAGTGTTTGAGCCCCTACTATCCACATGGGAGACCCAGATGCAGTTCCTGGCTCCTGGCTTCAGACTGGTCCAGCCCCAGCCATTGTAGCCATCTGGGGAGTGAATCAGTGGATGGAAGCTTGCTCTCTCTCTCTCTCTCTCTCTCTCTCTGTGTGTGTGTAACTGACTTTCAAATAAATCAATCAATCAAAGAGAAGGAAATTCAACAGACATATATCCCCTGTATTTCCTAAAACTAGAGACATCGGCAGGATACAATCTGGATTTAGAGAAGTGAGTCCACCCAGTGACTTGGTCCTCAGGAACCTGCCATGCAGAAAAGGGACACTGAGCCCCAGGCACAGAAGAAGAGAATAGAAAAAACAAGGCTTGGCAAAGCAGTTGGAGGAAGGTGATGGAAACCAGGAAAAATTCTTCCAAAAGGTTTATTTGTTGAAAGAGTGATATAATTCATAAACCATAGCCATGTACAAAATACCACTGTACCGGAGCCGGCACTGTGCCCTAGCAGGCTAAGCCTCTGCCTGCAGTGCCAGCATCCCTTATGGGTGTTGGTTCTAGTCCCAGTTGCTCCTCTTCTGATCCAGCTCTCTGCTACAACCTGGGAAAACAGTGGAAGATGGCCCAACTTCTTGGGCCCCTGCACCCATGTGAGAGACGCAAAAGAAGCTCCTGGCTCCTGGCTTCAGATCGGCTCAGCTCTGGCTGTTGCAGCCATTTGGGAAGTGAACTAGTGGATGGAAGAACTATCTCTCTCAGTCTCTCCCTCTCTCTGTCTATAACTCTGCCTCTCAAATAAATAAATAAAATCTTAAAAAAAAAAATCACTGTACCAAAGGAGACAAAGAATGCTTCACAACTCTGTTTGCTGCCTTAGGCCGAGAAGGGACCAGCACCCCTCTAAACTCCCAACCCCACAAACTCATGAAAGACTTGCTTCTGATAGGCAGATGGGTAATTGGAAAAGCCTAGAAAATACTAACACTGCAAACTGAGCTACTTGGCAGTTCTTCCCAAATTGTCTTCAGCTACCTGAGAAAATACATTAAAGAACCAAAATCAACAATAGCAAGGTAGAAGCAAATACAAAAGAACTAGAAAATGTTTTTTCTTGTGCATCATGGCTAACAATGCTCCTACATGGTCTTTGCACAGTAATCATGTCAGGGAGGCAGAACAGTTAAGAGCTAACCCAGTGCACGAGTGAAGAAAGTCAGGCTTAGAGAGCTGAATAGATCTGGCAAAATAACCCAGCTTCCTAAGGCTGAACCTGGAACCCGAGCCCCGGCTGAGTCGTCTGTATTGAGGGTCTTTGCCCTTTCCGCGGTAGGGTGCCCCAAGAAACCAGACAAATCCTACCTATAAAAGAAATGTCAGATCTCACAGAATTCACATAAAATGACTTGAAAGGGCTCCCGCCTTGCATGCCAGGCTGTCCTTCTTGCTGCTGGCATATCCACCAAATGTCACGGCTTCAGTGCCCAAGGCTTAGCCAGGAAGAGTGCGTTGCCCAGCCTGCCAAGTGGAGGAGGTGACTTGAGAAGTGGTAGGATTTGGGGAGGGACAAGGGAGGCCTCCTTAATTTTTGTTTTCCAAATAAATAAATACCAGGAAGGATAGCTGAGGTCAGTATGGAAAATTAGAATTTGCTTGGGGGGAAATATGTTCTGGAAAAGATAAACAGTAGCTTGCAGTTTTACTGTTGGAACATTTGTTACAAGGCCCCAGTATTGATCTTTTATCACCCAATTTCCACCGGGAGCCGTGATGTATTACCACACTGGGAAGCTCTAATGCAAGTGCGTGAATCAAGGGGGACCCTAGACCATATCTGCAGTGAGGCAGCATCCAACTGAGGGAGAGCAGGTTGGGAAGGGGATGTTGTTAGCTGCCAGCTTCCAAGGGGAGTCTTGCACTGTGCTGTGTGCAAATGCATGTCCATGCTGGGGAGTGTTACGGGTTCATGGGGAGAGTGATTAAAATGGTATCAAAGAGGCTTGTGAAGCTTATGGTTCAAGTTAACTGTATGAAGTAAACAGCCTTTAACGGCCTCCTGGGAGTGTGACAGAGAGTCTGTGGGTGTTACGGCAACATGGTACTGGTGAGTGTTCTGGCCATCCCAAACTAATCACCATCTGTGTGCGCGGGTCTCCAGGGAGCGTCTGGTGGTTGGACAATCATGGTAGTTAGCATTTTTAATCAGCCTCTGTGCTGCACAGATAGAAACCTTATGCTCAAGCCTTTATTTTCCTAGCCATGTAGAATTACTTACGACAAAGGTTGCAGAGCAGACGAGATGTGCCTCTGCAAGATGCGGCTTGTGGCTCTTTCCACCCCCTTTTTCCCAGACTGACCATTTGCTTATGGTCACTGCTTTTATTGCTTCTCTTTGTCCCTGGCAGAAGGACTGTGGGGGTCATGGAGGGGGGAGAGAGTGGTGTCTGTGTTCCGTGGGACATGCGTCTCAGCTCAGTGCCTTGAGTTTGATTGTTTCCTCTCACCCACTTCCCCCACAACTGCACTCTCCGTTCTCACCACCTCTTCTTCAACCTGCCCCCCTAAAAACACTCTTATCCATCATGCACTGGCTTCATTTTTTCTTCTTGTTCTTTTTGTTGTTGGCATACCATCACTTGAGGCCTACAGTTGGATGCCCTACAAAGAACTAAGGCAAGTAGCAAAGCCAATGGCACCATCCCTGGACATGGGAAGACCCACAGGCAGCTAGATCTGTGTGTCAGTTGGCTCTTGTTATAGAACAAAGCACCCAAAACTTAGTGCCTTAAAACACCACCTCTTCTATATAACTCATAATTCGGTGGGTCAAGCTAGAGATTGTGCTTCTCTGAGCCCACTCAGTGGATCTCCACTGGACTCAGCCATCTGGTGCTGGCCAGCGTAGGATGGCTTCGCTTAGCTCTGGTGACTAATAGATTGGTTGGTCTGGGGGAAGGAGGTCAGTTAGGACAGCTCCTCTCTGCTTCATGGGTGTCTTGCCCTTCAATAGCTAACTCGGGCTTCATGACACAGTGTTCTGAGAGTCCCAAGAAGCAGTAAGGGGACAGACCCCAAGGAACAAGCCCTTTAGAAGCTTCAGTGTATGCCACCCTGCTGATGTGCTGTTGGCCAATGCAAGTACTAGGTTATCCCAGAGTCATCCTGGATACAGGGAGGCATGACTAAAGTGGGGGGACATCACTTCCACAATCTACCACTGACAAGTTAGGTTTCCTTCTCTTTGTCTCTCATGATGCCTAGAATTTTATATAGCAGATTTATTCCTTGAGTTCTTCAAGATTTTTCAGTTTTCAAGAGGTCCCCTTTTATAAGAAGGTATAGCCATTCAGCCAAGACCTACGTAGAGCCTGCCTAGCTGGTACAACAGAGTGGATACCAGGTGCCCAACACCAGAGGAAGAATAAGAGGGCACGATGAACAGACACAGGGAAAAGGAACTATTTCTGTATTCACAAATCCAGCTCCCTGGGAGAAATCTCTGTGCGGCTGTCCAAGCTGTCTCCAATTGGTCTCATCACCTTCCCTTCTTCCTAACCCCAGGATGTAAATCCACCTGCTCAAGAGTTGATTTCTGATATACGAAAGGGATAGCACTTGGGGAAAAATTAATGAGATTTAACATTTGAGATTTTCAGCAAATCAGACATAGGGAAGTTGGAATGTCTGGGGATTGTTGGAAATATGAGTTTTGTTTTTAGTTATTTCACTTTACTTATTTGAAAGGCAGAGAGACAGATCTCCCATATGCTGGGTCACTCCCCAAATGCCCACGACAGCCAGACTCTGGGTCTCCCCACGGGGGACAGGGACAGCTCCTTGAGACATTACCTTCAACCTCCCAAGATGGGCATTAGCAGGAAGCTGGGGGTGGGCATTATGGTGTGGCAGGTTAAGCTGTCACTTGAAATTCCCATATTCCATATTAGAATGCCTAGTTTAGATCCCAGCTACTCCATGCTTCTGATCCAATTTCCTGCTGATGCACCTTGGAGGCAGCAGATGGCAATCCAGGAACTTGGATTCCTGTCACCCACCTGGGAGATCCGGACGGGGTTCCTAGCTCTTGTTTCAGCCTGGCCCAGCCTTGGCTGTTACAGATATTTGGGGAGTGAACTAGCAAAACAGAAGATCTCAGTGTCTCTCTGTCTCTGTGTTTCTCTCTTCTCCCTTCTTTCTGTCACTCTGCTTTTCAAGTAAGGTAAATCTTAAAAAAAAAAAAAAAATCAGGAAGCTGGAGATGGAACAGAGCTAGAACTAGAACAGGCACTGTGATATGGGATGTGAGCATCCCAACTGACATGTTAACCACTGTGCCAAATGCCTGCCCTGGGAATACGAGCTTTGTGATTGTTTTTAAATAGGATGTAGGAGAACAATGTTTTCATATTTTGCTACCATTTAACACCTATTTTAGTGTCCTATAATAATAATAATGGTGATGAAAATGAGAAGGAGGAGGGAGAAGTTGACAGTGACAGTGGGGTGAACACTGACGCTTACTGAGCTCACGGTGTGCTGGGCACACTCAGCAGGTACCAGGCACTGTTCTGAGTACTTTATAATTCGTATAACAGTATTACAAGATAGGTACTATTATCATTTCCATTCTTACATGTAAGAAAGTAGAGCAACTAAGAGATTAAATGGTATAGCCAGGACCAGGATTTGAGGGGGTTTGACCAGAGCCTGAGCTCTTCACTATGTCTTTATAATCTCAGTAGAATTTCATTAGGTGATGCTGTAGAGTGGACAGGACTGGGCCTGTTGTGCAAAAGAAGAATCCCAGTTAGCCCCATGGTGGTTTGCTGTTAGGTGACTTTCCTTAGGAATCACTATGATTCAACAAGAAGCTATCAGACTTTGATATTTTTAAATTGCAGGAGACCTGGACTGGCTAACTTTGCACATTGACAAACAGAAAATTAAAAACCAAAGTACAAATCTCATTATTTCATAGAAGAAAAGATGTAGCATAGCTGTTAAGCATTCTGGAATCTGACAAATTCCGAAGATACTATTGACTAGTGAGCTGTGTGACCTTGGGAATATTAATATAACCAGCCTGCCTCAGATCCCACGTTATAAAATAGAGTTGATTATAACACTGCTTACCGTATGGGATTATTGGCAGGTCTCAATGATATAATATATAAAAGGCACTGAGGGCCTGCTACAGAGAAGTATTCATTGCCCCTTACATGATTATTATGGACACAAAGAAAACCAAAAAATACCAGTATTAGGATAAAGAGCAGTCTTGTATATTGACATTCAGAATTCACTGTACCAGTGTGTTTTCTCATCTTGCTTGGTCATAGAACCACCATAATCTGAGAGTCACTGGCTGCGCCCTACTGGCTTCATTAGCCTACTTCCAGCCTCTGCCAACAAAACATGCACAGAGCAGTTACCTTCCCACCCTGCTGGGAGGCTGGAGGGGAAGGAGATAAGGAGCTACAGAGTAGGCAGAGCCACAGTGTCAAGGGAGGAGATGGGAGACAAATGGTGGCAATTTGGGCACTTCCCAGTGCTGGAACCGTCACAAGACAGGACCCCCTAGCCTTATTCTAGCTTCAAGAAGTCTCCTTTAGACACAATTAACGGGCAGACACTTAGCCTAGCAGTGAAGTTCTTCGCATCCCACGTCAGAGTGCTTGGGTTTAATAACCACCTCCAGCTTCAGACTCCGCACTGCCAGTGCGGCCGTGGAGAGGCAGTGGTAATGGCTCAAGGAGTTGGGTTCATGGCACCCACATCAGAATCCTGGGTTGAGTTCCCAGCTTCTCAGCCCCAGCCTTAAAGGTCATTTGGGGAGGGCCGGCGCCGCGGCTCACTAGGCTAATCCTCTGCCTTGTGGTGCCAGTACACCGGGTTCTAGTTCCGGTCGGGGCACCGGATTCTGTCCCGGTTGCCCCTCTTCCAGTCCAGCTCTCTGCTGTGGCCCAGGAGTGCAGTGGAGGATGGCCCAAGTGCTTGGGCCCTGCACCCCATGGGAGACCAGGAGAAGCACCTGGCTCCTGCCATTGGATCAGCGCGGTGCGCCGGCCGCAGCAGCCATTGGAGGGTGAACCAACGGCAAAGGAAGACCTTTCTCTCTGTCTCTCTCACTGTCCACTCTGCCTGTCAAAAAAAAAAAAAAAAAAGGTCATTTGGGGAATGAACCAGTGGATGGGGGCATGTTCTTTCTCCATCATCATCATCATCATCTTCTTCTTCTTCTTCCTCCTCCTCGTCCTTCCTCTCCCTCTCAAATAAATATGTCAATTTAAAATCACTAAAAGTAGTTAAGAGTAGTTTAAAAGAGGCATACGATGAGATTGAGTGTGGTTGACACACCTTTGCCCTATTTTTGATCTTCTTGACACATGGAAGGTCAAGTAACATGACCATGGTGGAGGAGAGAAAGATTCCACAGCTTTCCTTCTCAGCTGTCGCCGCAAATACGCAATGTGGGTGAATCGCCTAAGAATTTTTTTTTGACAGGCAGAGTGGACAGTGAGAGAGAGAGACAGAGAGAAAGGTCTTCCTTTGCCGTTGGTTCACCCTCCAATGGCCGCCGCAACCGGCACGCTGCGGCCGGTGCACCGCGCTGATCCGAAGGCAGGAGCCAGGTGCTTCTCCTGGTCTCCCATAGGGTGCAGGGCCCAAGTACTTGGGCCATCCTCCACTGCACTCCCTGGCCACAGCAGACAGCTGGCCTGGAAGAGGGGCAACCGGGACAGAATCTGGCACCCTGACCAGGACTAGAACCTGGTGTGCCGGTGCCACAAGGCGGAGGATTAGCCTAGTGAGCCGCGGTGCCGGCTCTCGCCTAAGAAATTGAATGCAGCGGTGAGATACCCTCACGGCTGCTGATACACTGGAAACCAAGCTGCTTTTTCAAGGAAGAATCAAAATTGACAACAGGAAGGAAAGTGTAACCTCAGAGCTTTAGATGCATGCCCAGCCCTCAAACGAGGTAGGCCTCAGGTCCCCAGGCCTGGTCCACACCACGTGCCCTGCAGGCTTCTAAAACTTAGGTCTGCACACACTGAGCTTCTCACCCCTTCCTCCAATTGTCTTTGTGTCCCATGTTCAAGCCTAGCACTCTAAAGAACAAGTGCACACACTTGTTCTTCGTCCTCAATGAAACGAAGACTTTGCAGCCAGCGGCTCCCTCCATTTTGTGAGAAGAGCCCCGTAACGGATGCCAGTGGTTCTGTTCTCACTGTGGCAGACATGGGAAAATCAGGGGCCTGAGGTCTCCTGCTTAGCCCTTAATGGAGAAGGCGCCTCGGGTGTGGGTAATGAAAGCCCGCTGTCTCTTGGGGGCCGAAATCAAACAGTGCACTCCCGAGAGCCATTGATTGCATCAGACATTTGGGGAACCACAAAGGTTAAGTGAAAAACAAAATGAAGGTGGGCGCGGAGTTAAAGAAAGAGAAGCAAAACGGAAGGGAACACTGTCAGTGTGTGAGCAGCTGAAACCCGAGAGTAACTCTGAGAAGGAGGAGAGCAGGCAGACGCCAGGGACTGCAAGGGGCAGAGCAGCTGTGTCGTGTGGACTTTGTTCTTCCCAGGAGGCACATGAGATCCGTGCTGCAAAAAGCAGAAATGCGATACACATCGTTAATACCGGGGGAACATTTTATACTTTCTTTAGTGGTGGTTATTTGATGGAGTTTGCACCTATCTGTTAAGTGACTGGCATTGTTAGCCTATATGGACTTTTTTTTTTTTTTTTTTTTTTTTTTTTGACAGGCAGAGTGGACAGTGAGAGAGAGAGAGAGACAGAGAGAAAGGTCTTCCCTTGTCGTTGGTTCACCCTCCAATGGCCACTGCGGCTGGCGCGCTGCAGCCAGCGCATCATGCTGATTCGAAGCCAGGAGCCAGGTGCTTCTCCTGGTCTCCCATGCGGGTGCAGGGCCCAAGCACTTGGGCCATCCTCCACTGCACTCCCTGGCCATAGCAGAGAGCTGGCCTGGAAGAGGGGCAACCGGGACAGAATCCGGCGCCCTGACCAGAACTAGAACCCGGTGTGCCGGCGCCGCAGGTGGAGGATTAGCCTAGTGAGCCGCGGCGCCAGCCAACCTATATGGACTTTTCAAAATTGTTCATTTCATGCTTCTGGCAAGATACCCAGCCTTCTAATACCAACTGTTTCACTAGTTCCTTCACATTCATTCATTCATTCATTTAACAAACACGGATTTAGCACCCAGAGGATGCCCAGTGCAGTGATGCACTCTGGGTGAACAGTGCAGGTTAGAAAATTCGTTCCTGATCCTTTGGGGTTTGCTGCTTAGTGAATTTCACTGGCGTACTTTGTAATAGCGGGAGCTTCAGAAACTTGATGGAAAACGCATGTTACCTTTCAATGCTACTTTCCTGCACTTTCTGTAAGGCCTCTCTGGAGTCGCAGACCGAGTAGTAGGACAGCCGCAGCCCGGGGAGCTGCTGCCCGGGGCCGCTCTGCCTCTGGGAATGGTGTCCAAGGAACCCGTGCACTCCATAAAGGCAGCCATTCCCTGGGCTTCTAAGGTTCCGGGTTCCTGAGAGTCTGGGCCGGGCGGGGGAGTGGCGGCCATCAGGTAGAGCAGGACCCGAGCCGGCAGGGCGCTAAGAATTCATTTCCCTCTCCTCAATGACTTGCTTCCCGCCACCTTCCGTTTCCCGCATGGTCTCAGCTACCGTGTTGTGGTTTGCTAACAGAAGGTAGGCTGGGGCTTTCTGTCAACTTGAAAGCCACCCTTTTCCCATGGCCAGTTTGGGCTCGCCGGTTGCATTTCGAAGCCAGCAGTCAGGCTGTGAATTGCCCAGGTCCGGCCAGCCCGCCTCTCAGAAACCCTGTAGAACTAGGTCACCAGGCTGTGGGGTAGTCCTTCCACGGCTGCTCTGTGCAGCAGCTTCGCATGGACACTGCCTGTGGAATACCAAACTTGTTTCCAAACTCAATAGTTTCCAATGAGGATTTAATGGAGGTTTTTCGTTGGAAATAGGTTGAAAACAAGCCATTTCCTACTCCCATTTCAAACAAATTTTGGTCCAATTATTTCCTTTTTTTTAACATAAAGTTAAATAGACTATTCTGCCCATCCCTGGCTGAGCTGAACCGTGATTTCTCTTGATTATGCTTTTATGCTGCGAATCGTAAGGCTCCGGAGACATAATGGACGTCTAGGGGAGAGTGGCAGCAATTTTTAAAATTCTGCCAGTGCTTGTCAGCTTTCACGCCGGTGCCTGCTGTGCGGGAAGAAAGCACCCCACCAGAAGAAAAAAAATCTGCCAACAAAACCAGCACTGTCCGCCTGTCCTTGTAGGGGGTTGGCACGGTAATGGGCCTGCTCTCCAAGTGTATGTAGGGCACAGACTCAGCTACCAGAGAAGCCTGGTGCCAACCATCCGGCCCTCCTCCTGCCCCTGTTTTCCAGCCATTAGCATTTTGTGGTGTTGAGGGCTGCTTCTTTCCCCCTCTTTCTGTCTTCAGTCTCATTTTTCGTAGTTTTCCTTGGAGCATGGCCTCAGGGAAAAGGAGCTCTTGGCACCCTGCTTGCCCTGGGCCTTTTACCTCCAGCAACCTAGCAACATGGATATCGAATGTCTCACGGGCCTTCTTCTTGGGTGGTGGGGTTATTTGTTGTTTTGCTTTTCTGGTGGCGGTGGTGGTCATAATCCTGACTTTGCAAGAGATTCTGGAAAACTCAGACGAAAATGCTTCTTGCTACCCTCTTCTGTTTTTGGTAAAGGCAGCTACCCCGCTCGCAGGCATGTGAGGGAGCCTGCTGGGCAGTGCCCTTTTATAGGAAAGTCTCCTTGCGCTCACCCAGCCGTGCCAAGAATTTAACCAACCCCACTGAAGAACAGAAGCCCTTCATCCCGGCTACCAGCTAGGGAAGCACGCGGTGTGTGGTGAAGACCCTTTCTGCCTACCCAGGTGTCTTTAGTGCCAGAGCAGTCCAGGCCTTAGGAAGCAGCCACACGTAACAGGCTCTGCTTGACGGCTCCTCACTTGGGTTTCCATTGATTTGTGCATTGGTCTGGGGGGGTACTCAGTGTTGCTCTCCACTTGCATTGTGGGGCTCACATCCCCCCTGTGGAGAGGCACCACCCACGTACTCTGTGGAGGCAGACACGTGTCCAGTCAGGACACTCCACCTCTCCCTGCAGCACGCTGGCTCTGACCGAGAGGCAGGCAGAATGCAGAGGTGGTGGAGGACTTGCTTAGCATGATAGAATGTCAGGGTTGATTAGCACTCGGGAGAGCTTGTCTAATGCCAGGCTCGGCCTTTGTAAATGTCTGCAGCATCACCAGGGAGAGGTTGATCTGGCCTGTGGTCTGAACCTGTGATAGAAAACTTTGTCCTGAGAAGGACCCCAAGGATACACCTCACTTGTCTAGACTCCTGCCTCCTCCCCGTCTGAAACGAAGTCTGGAGACTGTGTCTGCTGCCGTCTGTCGGTTCCGCCCGCCCCTCCTGGATCCCCAGAGTAACCCCAGTCTCCTTGCTGTACGTTACCCCTCCAGACATTTAGTAGCACGTGGACACTCCTAAGCTTTTCTCCTCTAGACTCGTGTGCAGTTCTTCCAGCCACTGCTCCTGTTTCTTGGTTTCCCTACATCGGTCCGTTTGCTTCCCTCGCATCATCCTCTGGTGTAACTGTGAAGTCTGAGCAACCCAGAGTCAGGTGAGAAGCTGCCTCCACCCTGGCCAGAGACTCCTGCAACCTTTCACGGTGTTGGCCTCTCTAACAGTCTTACCAGGAGCATTTGTGTATTCCAAGCTTACTTTTGAGTCTTTTCTTCACGAACGTTAACTGTCCAACGTATCTCCTCCATCTGTTTATATGTGTTTGTGCACTCTGAATTTATTGCCTTTTTTTAGAAAACATTTATTTTATTTAATTTTGAAAGGCAGAATGACAGAGCAGGAGAGAGAGAGAGAGATTGCTTCCACAGGATCACTCCACATAACAGCCAGACCTGGGCCAGGCTGAACTCCTTCTGGGTCTTGCACATGAGTGGCAGGTGCCCAAGCACTCGGGCCATCCTCCACTGCTTTCCCAGGCGCGTTAGCAGGGAGCTGGATCTGAAGCAGAGCAGCTGGGACTGAAACCATCGCCCCAATATGGGATGCCAGTGTCTCAGGTGGTGGCTTAACTCAGTGTGCCACAGTGTCGGCCCCAGCTGCAATTATTTTTAACTAAAGGTAGTCTTACCAGGATAAAAGGAAACATTCCCATCCCTTTAAGATATTTTGGATCTGAGTTTTGCAATTCCTTGAAATACCATTCCCAGCTTCGTGTCATATGCAAATTCATTTCAGCCAGAATTGGTAGTGGGCCTGGAGACACAGTCAGAAAACAGGCCGTCAGCCACCCCCCTCACAGTGGATTGGGAGAGACAGACAATGGCTGCACCTTCCCATCCCAGGGTGCTCCATGTGAGGGGTAACTGCACAAGCGCTTTCTGAAACAGGCAGCATTTGTGAGTTGAAGTTGGCCAGGGAAGGAGCTTGGGATTAGTGTTCCAGGTAGAAGGAAGTGCAAGTGCAAAGACTAAGAGGTGACAGAAAGGTTTGATGTCTGGAGCAGCTTGTCCTCGGGTAATATTCCTGGTCCTTGTCACTAGCTAATATGAATGTGGAACCTAATAGGGTGAAAGAATTACCATTAGAGACCTTCCTCGGCTCCCCCTGGGCACATCAAACATTGATGAACTCACCTAATTGCATTTTTGTCCCAACCACATTTCTTTGTCTTGACCACTTAAATAGCGTATGAAAGTTCATTTGTGTCTCACTGAATATAGACCTGCCTTGTCTATGTCATTGCCCAAGTTTTTCAACCTCACAGCCCTGTGTGAGGGGTGGGTAGGGTGGGGGGAGTCTTACTCTTACCATTTGTTCTTCCTAACTCATGTCAGCTTTGAGTGATAACCATTTTCTTTCCCAAGAGCCCCCTCTCTCTTCCTGATAATCCGTTGTATTTTCCAAGTCATTGGTTATACAGTAGGTTAGTGGCAGCCTTGTACCTAGAGCCCAAGTGTGGGGACTCCTGCATAAAGTCAAGAGATCTTTCCTTTAAGTCACCTGCTCTCCTCTAGCCTCTCCTTGAAGAGCAGATGCTACATGGGTTTCTTCTGAGGTCAGTCCCAACCACTGGAAGTGGAACCAGCGAGCCAAGCAAGCAGTTACCCCTTGGAGTAGGGGGAGCCATGTACCCTGTTTCCCAGGCCCTACCCAGGCCAGCTAGGTAGCATTTCCTCTCCTTAGCAGACCTGTGGAGTGAACAACTGGTGTGACTTTTTATGGTTCTTTCTTTCGTTTTTCACCCCCTTGCTCTGAGGTCAGTGAGGAAATACTATTGCCCCCATGCACTGAGTGGGAGAGACTTGGCCAAAGCCACCCAGCTATTCTGAGTAGCTAGGCTGGGTCCTAAATCTAGATTGTCTGACTCTGGTGCCACAAGTGGATCTCAGATTTCTCTCCTCTCCTTGTTGTATCAATGATGACATCAACTCCTTCATCTTTCCCCTCTCCACAATGCTGCCTGGATGACTGGGTAAGAGAATATAAATAGAAAGAAAGGGGGAAAAACATAGATTAAGCTCTAAGCCCTAAGCAGTTGAGACAACTGGACACTGAGGCAGTGCTACAGACTTCGAGGGCATTTTCCTGATACTCTGTAGCTAAAAAGGAACATGGACAAGTCACACCAGTAGTCCCTGGGCTTCAACTGGCTGTCTTGGAGAGATAAACCTGGTCCAAGCTATTCTGAGCTGGACTATAGGACTGTAGTCCAGTCTTGTTTCAGATGTAACTTTTAGATCCAAACATGGTAGGAGTATTCTGAAGAGCTCTATTTAAAAATGGCTTAAAATAACAAGTTTGAGGAGCGAAAGATGGAGAAATGCAAACCTATTCAGAGTGTGCCCACTCCTGATAGACTGGGGTTTGTTGAATGTCCCGCTGTGCCAGTCCTCACAATGGCTTTCGACTGTTCCCATGCTCAGGAACCAAGGCCTCCTGCTATTTTTGCCCCAAGACTGGGCAGAGGTGGGAGTGCTGTGGCAGGCTGCTGACAAAGGCTGTCGCCATTTCTCTGCTCTGGTTTGGGACTTGTTGAGTCTTTGAAGGATACTGCAGTTCCCAGACTCCAGGGCTCCCTGATTCCTTAGCAAGAGCAAAGGGACAAGTACTCTCCCTTTCAGTCTTTGGTGACTTAGACCTTGGGACTTCATAATTAAAATGGATTTAATAGAGGCAGGGAGGCTGGGAGGTCTGCCCCAGTAAGCAGGTACCTTCCATCAGTAGGAGAGCGTGTCCTTTGTATTTAAATGGTTCCTCCAAAAGGCTCTAAATGAGATTTGGGACTGAAACAAGATTTGGTGTGATTTGCTAATTACCCAAGTTACTATTACCTGATTAGCCCAAGAATCCTAATATTCTGTTGCAGCGCCTTTCTTCCGGGTGCCAGGAGGCTTGACATCTGTCACCTGTTCACTTGGAGGCATTTTAATTAACCCAAATTATGTATGTCTTTTCTGCTTTAGGATTTGGTGCCTAGTTTTTATATTTAAAAGTTAATGACTACCTAAAGGAGATTTGCCACCAAAATGCAAGAGGAAAAGTCCAGCACATCTGTTGGCTGCTTCCAGGTGGCCAGAGTGGACGTGACACCTGGGCCGCCAACAAGGTGGCCAGTCACAGCCTTTAGGAACAAATTGCCTTCCATCTCACTGTGCCCTCTGGCAGAGGGGTGGAGTGGGAGCCCGAGAAGCTGAGCATTTTTCTTCAAGTCACACGGGAAGGCAGACCTGTAGTTAGAATGCATTTTTTAAGAGAAACAGCAAGGAAGTTTTCCTCTTTGAGCACCAAGAGGCGGTGGTCCTTGTGGTCCTCTGGTTTCAGAACTGAGGCTTCGCTGTGAAGAAATGATCCAGGCCCCAGTCTTAGCAAGCTCCCCTCAGGGTCGGAATGGCTTCAGGATGTGCCTGGGGGCTTTGTACATCAGCTACCGAAAGTTTTTGCCCTCAGCTGCAGATGACTTATTCACCTGGGTCTCAGTTCTGAAGCTCAGTTGCAGACATGCTACGTACTGAGAGGGCTGAGTGCTATCTTTAGGAGCCTGGGGCACAGGTGCATGCTGCCCTGTCTCTTGGCTCCCAAAGCAGGGACTCTGGGAAACCTTGTCTAGGATCCCAGCAAGCTTTGCGCAGGCCTGAAGGCTCCATCGCTTGATGGCTTCCTTCTAGCTCTGCCATCCAAGACAGTGACTCAGAAAACAACATTTTGAGGAGGCCTTGAATTTGCAGTCTCTGGGAACTTTCCAAATCATGAATGTGAACAGGGTGGAAAGGAAGGGGAGGCCCAGGTTTCATGGTCAAGGGACCCAGTCAGGTCCCATCTGCACCCAGACCAGAGTGCAGGGGAGAAGATGGACAGCCAAGAGCCACTGCATGTGCTCAGGCCTGGATTTTGGCCTAGGGCTGGGGCTAGTGCGTATTCTAAGGAGAAAGGACCCTCCAGTTGTGCTTATGCCATCTCTTGGGAGCAAAGTTCTCATGCTGTAAAAGTTCACTGGGTGTTTAAGGGGAATAACTAGCCTAAGGCACAAGGTGCTCATCCAGGTAAAGTGATTACTTCCTCCAGGGCAGGAGGAGATCACTTGGTAAATTACTTCTCCCAGCTGCTCCAAATGGTACCCTGGTGCCCTGAGAGAGTTAACCTCATCGCCTTCTCTGGATGAGCAGATTAGTCCTGGAAAATCGTCAGTTCATCTTTGACCAGGCACAGCCCTGGTGTGGATGACGGGGTCTGTTCTGACCTCCCGCGTTAACCATGCTCTTTCTCCTTTGGTCTCACCTTTTCCCTTAGAAAGATAGACCACTGCCTTGGGGCCAGAGGGTCATTTTCAGAGCAGTAACCTCTGTCTCTGCTTGCCCAGACTCTCAGAATCTCAGAGCCATGTGTATCTCCATTTTTCTATCTCCGCATATAAGGCAACCCAGTTCATATAAACCTTCGTACAAAGCACGGGGGGCATGGGGAGAAGTAGAGATGGCAGGATTGGCCAGGACTTGATCATTGTTGGAGTTTGGAAATGATTACATGGAGTATATTATTTTGTCTATTTTTATATTTGCTTGAAACCTTCCATAACAAAGAGTTAAATAGGAAAGGGTATCCAGTAGCTTTGGCAAGAGTCTTCCCATGCTGGGGTATATGTGATGGAAAATTATTATCTGCTTGAGATGTTAACTATAATTAAAATGTAGATATAGACCAGTGAAAACACTAGCATACTGTTAATGTTTTAAATTTTAGCATAATACTAGTGTGCCTGGATTTTAAAATGTTTTATACCAGAGTAATTTCAGCTGTTGATTTTATTTTCCACAAACTTTTTGAAGTACTCTACTACGTGCTCAATACAAAATTGTTTTAAGTAAAGTCAGAGTGAGCCACTGCAGATAGTTGGACATTCAGATTCTTCTGTGACAATTAGTTGGACATTCAGAGCCTTCTTGTGTGCCAGTTACCTGCAGGTGGGCATGCCTCTGTAGCTTCATTTTATATGTCATTTTCTTCTGCTTTATTGTTTTGGTTTTGATTTCTATTCAAATTGGATCACATTATACATATTACGCATAGGCTTGTTTTAACAGCTTTATTCAAATTTATGTGCCATAAAATTCACCTGTACTAAGCGTACAATGCAGTGACTTTTTTTTTTTTTAAATAAATGTACACAGTTGTAAAAACCACCACCACCATTCATTCCCAATGAGCTGATAGAGGCAAAGGGAAGAATTAGTGAGCGGAACAGTAAAGTCATCTCTGTGCGTGCACTCGTGGTTTCCTGATGCTCCTCTTAGTGACCCTGACCAGAGCAGACCCAGCAGCCTCTGAAACAGTCGGCAAAGAAAGATGCCACACATCCTCCGGGCTCGTTTCTGCAACCCCCTGGTGAATCTCTGGTCTACTCAGAACCTCCTTTCCAAGCCTCCATGTTGTTCCACCAAAGTATTTGGTTTTCTAGGTTGTTGATGGTTTGGTTTCACAGCTGTGCGTTAGGAAAGGTATTTGGGGCCAAGGAGAGACAAGCTAAGAGTTGAACGTGAAGGGCACCAGAAGGGAAAGGACGATGGGTGATAGAGAAGGGGGATTGAAAAGCACTTAAATATCCTTAGGTATTTCCTAGACACCCACCAGTACAAGCTTTGTGCTCAACAACTTAAAAAGCACCATTGATAGGCCAGGTGGCCACTTCCTATATTGGTTGGCTCCAAGGGCCTTAGCCTGGCAAGCCAAAACCCCACCAACCCCATCCGTTGTTGTGGCTGATGATCAGGTTCAAACACAAGGCTTTATTCCCGTGAAATTCTAGCTTAAGAGAGTCAGCCCATTGTTGCAGTCCTTCAGGATCTCTTGAATTCTCATTCTGGTTTCTGAGCTGAAGATTGGTAGCTGAGCTGAATAGTAAGATTTCTCAGTGATAACCTCATGTCCTCATAAAATTTAAATCACATTCATTACAAAATAAACGATTGACTCCCAGTGACTTCTTACAGAAATCCTCATCAAGGACTATTAGGGAAAAAAGATGCAGTAACAATAAAACCCACCATCTAGCCAAATTTCTTGCTATTAGAATGGGAACCAGCAGATAATCAAGGTGGGAGGCTGGACCTAACCACATGGTAATGGATCAGGACAAATTCCTACTTCATTTTAGGTAGAAATGGTTACATACAGAAATATTTACAGGTCTGTGTATAGAGAATGACTAGAATACACACATGTTTTTGTGCTCTGTCAGCTGAGATGGTCTAAAAGAAGCAAACACCCCATCATCAACTAGACCTTTACCAAGGCCCCAGTTTCTAATATCCTTCTCTAATAAGAGAAACCAGTGCTTCTGAGAGATGTGGATAGGCGATAGGAAGATGAGCCCAGAGTATCTTATAGCACCAGAAAGTAAGGAAATACTAAAACAAAACACAAAACCCTCATTGATGGAGGTATGTCAAAGAAGCACAGGAACCAAATGAAAGAGCTCCTGGTGGCCAAACCTTGTTAATTTGAGCAAAGCAATAGTGTGACATTGGGTTGTAATCCAAAGTATAAAATGAATATACAAGATTCCATTCGGATACAAATAAATGAAGAAACAGAGGAAAAGAGGCCAAGCTCCCATGCCATTAGAATTACAAATAATTTCTATCGATACTCCACTTGCAAGAAGCCAGAGCATAACTCCCTGCTTCTTGGGTGTGGACTGCACATAGAGACTCCTTTCCGAAGAATACAGTATGGAAGGGAGAGGGGAGTGCATTTACAGCAGAGACACCTGACAAATACTGCTTCAGCCCGGTGAGCAAGGTCAACATCAGCAGTCGTAAGTCATGTTGATAGAATATGCCCTTAATATGATATGAAGAAAATGGCCCTTTGCCTCTGTCTTATCATGAGGAAGACATCAGACAGATTCCAATAGTGGGACACCCTATGCCATAGCTCAGTCCTGCTGAGAATTGTCAAGGTCATCAAAGACAAGGACATTTGTAGAAATTGCCAGGAGGAAAGAGACATGACAACTAAATGTAATGTGGAATCCTGCAGAGGATACTGGGAGAGAACAAAAGATGTTAGGTAAAAACTAAGGGAATCTGAATAAAGGATGGACTCCAGGTAATAATATTCTATCAATACCTGCTCATTAATTATAGTAAATGCACCATAGTAATGTAAGACGCTTGCATAAGCAAATATTGGGTATGAAGTACATGGGAAGGCCCTGTACTATGTTCTCAATTTCTCCGTAACTCTATAGCTGTTCTAGAACATGAAGCCTATTTAAAAGGAAAACCATCGTCACTACCTACCTTGATAACCTTAAAGGATTTGCATTAGAATCTGGAAAACCTTAGTCCTGTGTAATGATAGGTAAGTGAAGCATTGCTAAATTACCTGTGCCTCTCTGAGCAAGTCAAAATTTCCAAAAGAAGATGAGGAAGAGAGCAGGAATGGGAGAGTTGTGAAGAGAGAAAGGGAGAGAGAGGTGTGTGTGTGTGTGTGTGTGTGTGTGTGTGTGATGTGTGTGTATCTATATGTGTGTGTTTAAACAAGAGAAGAAGTGAATTCTAAATTGCTAAAATCTTGGAGTGGAACTTAATCTAATTTATAAGCAGTTCCACAAGAGATGTGCAAGGATTTTTTGTTGTTGTTGTTAAAGAGAAAAACTAGTTTCAAGCATTATTACGCTTTTTTCTCTCCCAGAAGCTAAGAAAACCATCTGTGGGAACCTGTTTGCATGTTTGTTTTCTACTATAAAATGCAAAATACTTCTTCCTGTTAGCGGATTATACCATATGTCTCTCCCTCTAACAGAATCAGCATGTTTATTAATGAACCCAATCAGAGGCAAAGATTTAGAAAGATTTAAGGAACTGAATTTTCCATTCAATATTTCAAGCAAAAGAAACTTCTGGTTAGACATCGTTGTTGTGCTTGGAAAATAGAAGCTTTGTTTTTGCTTTGAAATCAATTTACTTGGCAGGGGACAGAGAGCAGGAGGAGAGGCCTTTGAAAAATTTTGTTAAAAAAAAAAAGAAAAAGTCTACCCTTATAAACGGCCCTTCCTTCCTGATGATCCCCTAACTGATTTAGATCCACAGTTTATATGTGATTAATATTTAATTTGATCAGTTTCATTTTTTCCAGACAGGCTAATTAAAGTGCTTGATGGCTCCCACCCACCCCCATATCTGAATGTAACTACAGGCCTGTGGGCTTCCTGGAGTGACAGGAAGCAAAGTCATTTCAGCCATATTGGCCAGGCAGCCCACAGCCTCCAAAGGGAAGCCCCCGGATTTCCCTGCACAGACCCTTCGCCAGCAATCTTGCTGACCACAGCAATATTCTAGTAGGTTGGTAGCAGCAGATACGGCATAGTGCACTGGAAAGATGTTTGTTTGATCTACTACTCACAGGACTGAAGTTCCATAAGCAGGGGAAATCGTAAAAGCTAGCTCTGGGCAGATTTTAGGTGTGTGCTCTCTGCTGGTGCTGAATTCAGCCTCCACTCAAATTCTTGCTCTCTCACTGTTGGCACAGACACAGCCCAGGAACCTAGTTCTCATTTCATTGCATTCCCTTTTCATGCGATTTGGTTTCCTAGATATCTTATGAGAAGAGGAAACCTCTGTTACCAGGGCACAACCTCAGGGAGAAGAAGTGACTGATGGACACTTGGAAAGGCAAGGGTAGATGGTAGAAACACTGTGAGCTAGACCACAGAAACTCCTTTCTGCCTGAGTCTGTTGGCAGTGGTCTTGTGCTGTGGTTATGATACACACAGATCTCAACAAGGCAGCTAACTAAATGTCAATCCTTATCATTGCAGGCAATACCAAAAAAAAAAAAATGTGTCTACTTGTTGTAATGGGCTAGATCAACTACGAATGGGAAGGAGGGTTGGTGATTTGGGTACCTGTGGAAAGACCCACTTTAAATGTAGGATCATTGGCTGAGACAGGGCAGGTAAAGCAAAATGTGCACAAACTAATGACTTTTATTTTTAGAAGTGATACCTGGAAACCTTGTGAAAAGGCTTTTGTCTGTTCAACCACCCCATCTCTGAGGTGTGGGCACTTATCATAATGGCCCAACCGAAGTAAACTCCCCAAATTCCCTGCCAACCAGCAAAACACAGACACCCCAACAAGCTGCATGTCCTGCAGGAGTGCTGTCTGCCCGGGACATTCCAGATTTTTCTCGGATTGCTCTCTGTCACTCTGGACAGTTGGCCCCTGGTGATAGGAGTACTGACTGTGCAGGGAGGCCTAGGTTAAAGCTCTGAGGCCATGGTGGCTGACTTTGCTGTATTCTACCACTGTGGAATTTTTCAGTTCAATTCAACAAATATTCACCAGGGTCCATTCCGGGCCAGGTAACAGAGCTAGACACTGAACTCAGAGATGGATAACATATTTCCTTTACCTGAGGGACAGAAAAACACATTCATTATGACACACACTAGAGTGTCTGGAAAGAGCAGTGGAGACCACACACACAGGATTGGGTGGTAGAAAGCATGCCATTTGAACAGCTTCCTTAATCCTGAATCCCTAATCGCAGAACACTCAAAGTCAAGACCCTGTGATTGCATTAGAACAGCATTTCCTTAATTCTTCATAGCAAAGTTAAAAAAGGTATAACTTGGAAAAAGTCCATAGACAAGTATGTTTTGGAACTAATGGGTGAAATAAAGTTAGGTGTGGGGTGGGCCTTTGACCTAGCAGTCAGGATGCCAGTCCCATGTTGGAGTGCCGGGGTTCAATTCCCAGCTCGGGCTCAGACTTCCAGGGAGATTCCCCACCAGCCACTGGGAGAGCTAGATTGAGTTCCTGGTTCTCAGCTGTCAGGCTGTTGCAGACATTTTGGGAAGTGAACCCATGAATAGGAGGGGTGTGTGGGTATGTGTATCTCCCTCTCTGTCTCCCTGTTTTGCAAATAGATTAAAAAAAAAGATTTGGCCGGCGCCACGACTCAATAGGCTAATCCTCCACCTGCGGCGCCGGCACACCGGATTCTAGTCCCGGTCAGGGCGCCAGATTCTGTCCCAGTTGCTCCTCTTCCTGTCCAGCTCTCTGCTGTGGCCCAGGAGTGCAGTGGAGGATGGCCCAAGTGCTTGGGCCCTGCACCCCATGGGAGACCAGGAGAAGCACCTGGCTCCTGCCTTCGGATCAGCGCTGTGTGCCGGCCGCAGCGGCCATTGAGGGGTAAACCAACGGCAAAAAGCAAGACCTTTCTCTCTGTCTCTCTCTCTTTGTCTAACTCTGCCTGTCAAAAAAAAAAAAAAAAAGATTTAAAAATTCATAAAGGTAGACGTATTAATTTCACTGGTTGCCATTTTTAAATTGCAGAACTTCCCAAAGCCTGGCATCTGATAATTACACTTTACAGACACCGCAGAGGAGGGAGGTGGTATTTTTGCACTTTGATTTGGGATCCTTTTTCCACTGAGTATTTCCTTGGGCCCGGGACCCTTATATCCTTGGTCCCCTGCACAGTGCCCTGTATGGAGCTTCCAGTCCCCATTCCCCATCTGTGGCACTGACTGGGTTGCTTTGGGAAGGCTTGTGACCCTTTCTGACCCTCGATCCTCATCTAGGCGGGGTGGCAGTGACATCTGCCTGTCTTACTGGGTTGTTAAGAAGTACTGTGTGCAGGCGCCGCGGCTCACTAGGCTAATCCTCCGCCTTGCGGCGCGGGCACACCAGGTTCTAGTCCCGGTCGGGGCGCTGGATTCTGTCCCGGTTGCCCCTCTTGCAGGCCAGCTCTCTGCTGTGGCCCAGGAGTGCAGTGGAGGATGGCCCAAGTGCTTGGGCCCTGCACCCCATGGGAGACCAGGATAAGTACCTGGCTCCTGCCATCGGATCAGCGTGGTGCTCCGGCTGCAGCACGCCGGCCGTGGCGGCCATTGGAGGGTGAACCAACGGCAAAGGAAGACCTTTCTCTCTGTCTCTCTCTCTCTCACTGTCCACTCTGCCTGTCAAAAAAAAAATGCCTATGGTCAAGGTTACTTACCTGCCTGCCAATGACCAACCACATTACCGCTTAGCCTTAACATCTCCCTATTGCTTTGGACCCAGATTGCCAACTTTACATGCAGTATCTCCCTGTAAGTACCTCCAGCTCAACACCAGAACCTCGCACTGTTTACCATCCCCACAAGCCATCTCCTTCTTACCTGGGTGTCCTTCTGTGCTGCTGGTAGCATCCAGCCCATGCTTCAAAACTCACCATAAAGCCTCTCTCTTATTGACCTCTTTCTCTGTGCCCCTGGCGAACTTGGCTTCTACATCTAACATGTCACTTTTTTTTTTAAGTCTTATTTGTTTATTTGAAAATTGGAGTTACAGAGGGAGAGGGAGAGAGAGAGAGAGATCTCCTGTCCACTGGTTCACTCCCTCGATGGCCGCAACAGCCAGAGCTGGGCCAGATCAAAGCTAGGCGCTTCTTCCTGAATCTCCCATGTGGGTAGCAGGGCCCAAGCTTCTACGGCTTTTTCAAGGTCATTAGCAGGAAGCTGGATGGAAAGTGGAGCAGCCAGAACTTGAACTAGCGCCCACATGGGATGCTGGCATTGAAGGCATTGGATTAACCCAGCACACCACAATGCCAGCTCCCAACAGCTCCCACAATGCCAGCCCCTTCTTTATACTGGCGTTGATCATTGGTGCAGGTTCTGTGATGCCATGAACTGTTCCTTGGTCATCTTTAGATTCTCTCATTGAACAGGATGCAGAGCTTGTGGTGAGCCTGTAAGCGTGGAAGCACACACCTCATTCTAGTCACGCCCGTGCACAGAGGGGACCTCCACCTTTAATGCCACATCTGGCTTCACACTAGAGCCCTGGACCTGCTGGATGCTCAGTTTTGTCCTTACCCCGGCTGGCTGGGGTTTGCAGGCTCCCAGAAGCTGAAGGCCCTTGGAGTCTCCAGAGGAGGCCACAAGCGCCTCTGGCCACGGCCGCCCCTTGGCTCTCTGCCAGTCGAGACTCCCAGCCCACAGCTCTGAACGAGTGCAGGTGAGCAGGAGTCGCGCCCGCTCCTCCCCAGCTTGGCCAAGGCTGTGTTGATATTCTGGCCGCATTGCCGGGCTTGTTATTGAGCACATGCTTTGCAGATTAGCCTGTTTGTATAGCCAATCGAACATGTGCTCCATTAAAAATTAAAGCATCCTGTTTTAAGGATGGAGCAGGAGACATCAGCTGCCACTGTGTAGCAGACATGCAAAGCCCCAGAGCCCATTACCATAGGTTACAGCAAATGTTAATCAGTGCCAGTGCAGTTAAATAATGCAGCTTGTGCAGATGGCAGCTACTACAGCTCCTCACAGATGTGTCCTCGGGTCCCGGAGGTTGCTGTATCACAGGCATTGTCGGGAGCAGTCAGATCTGATGCTGACTGTCAAAATCACCTTTTGTGTTTGTGCGCATCCACCAGCCAGCTGAGAGGCTCCGATCAGGATGACTCCAGGCCCTGCTTCCAGCAGCCCTCGGTGACTCTGGAGCAGAGAGAGCTGATGCGAGGCTCCTAGGAAATCAGAAATATTTCGCTAAGTAGCCGGAAATGCCCACAGTCAAGCTCCGCAGTTGCTCGCAGAAACCTTACCCAGGCTTCCCTGCCAGGCTGGGAGGGGCTTGTGTCCCCACCTTCACTCTTTCCTCCTCCTTTCCTGTCTGCACAAGCGCAGGAACACCTCGTTTTTTACAAGCTGGGTTCCTACCGCGCCTCCTGTGCAAGCAGGATCTGATTCTTTTTTTTTTATTTTTTAATTTTTTTTTTATTTTTTGACAGGCAGAGTGGACAGTGAGAGAGAGAGACAGAGAGAAAGGTCTTCCTTTGCCGTTGGTTCACCTTCCAATGGCCACCGCGGCCAGCACACCGCGCTGATCCGAAGCCAGGAGCCAGGTGCTTCTCCTGGTCTCCCATGGGGTGCAGGGCCCAAGCACTTGGGCCATCCTCCACTGCACTCCCGGGCCACAGCAGAGAGCTGGCCTGGAAGAGGGGCACTAGAACCCGGTGTGCCGGCGCCGCAAGGTGGAGGATTAGCCTAGTGAGCCGCGGCGCCGGCCAGGATCTGATTCTGAGCCGCAGTCCATTGTTCCCAAAGCCTGGCCCATGATTCTCTGATCCAGGTGTTGCCATCCGCAGGCATCTGGACAGCCACTCTGTAAAATCGAGGAGCAAAGCACCTTGTTGATGCTGCCAGCAGTAAGAAGCAAGCGTGCAGCATGAGAAGACCCACACTCTTAAGCTTGTCCCCACTCTTCACTGTCCTTGTAGATCTCTACTAACAGCTGTGGGCAGGCCCTTCCGTGAAGGGACAGTACACCCTGACACCCATGCAGGAGCACGTTGGTGAAAAGTCTGCTGACCCCTGTAATGGTCACTGTCTGTTGCCAAGAGAAATTAAACTCAAGGTAGTCTATCGTGGGAAATTTTTGAACAGAGAAGTCGGCGAGATTTCTCTAGCTATCCTTAAATGTTTTACCTCTAATCTTCAGCTGTCTGAACAATACCCTACTCTAGAGTAACTCATTCCTGAATATTACCAAGTATGTGAAAATACAGTCAAGAGAAAAATAATAAAATTATTTATCTTATTTCCTTTCTACATTGTTGAACTCTGTTGAATCTTTCATTCGTAGGCATAGCAAATTGTGCACTGTGATTATAATGTGTTGCTATGTGATTGTGTGCTTGGAGAAGTGAGGTTCAGGGACAAAGAGCTTGTTTTCCTTTCTCTTACCTGTCTCCTTCCTAAATATAAATACAGTGTTTCTCCTTCTGCTTTGTAGGTCAGGACATCAGATGAAATCACTTCTCCCTCTTCCTATATCCCATCCTCCCCCTCACTCATTGGCAATTCTTTTTTTTGGCCAGGCAGAGTTAGACCGTGACAGTGAGAGAGAAAGACAGAGAGAGAGTTAGAGACAGTGAGAGAGAGACAGAGAAAGAAAGATCTTCCTTCTGTTGGTTCACTCCCCTAATGGCCGCTACAGCCGGCGCTGCGCCGATCTGAAGCCAGGAGCTGGGTACTTCCTCCTGGTCTCCCATGCGGGTGCAGGGCCCAAGCACTTGGGCCATCCTCCACTGCACTCCCTGGCCACAGCAGAGAGCTGGACTGGAAGAGAAGCAACCTGGACTAGTACCCGGTACCCCAACCAGGACTAGAACCCAGGGTGCCGGCGCTGCAGGCAGAGGATTAGCCAAGTGAGCCACAGCGCCGGCCCTACTCATTGGCAGTTTCAACACCTGAGACTGAGCACTGCCTAGGCAGGTGGATTGATCCTGATCTCTTTGCCCCCAGCGGCTTTTCCTCCATCCACCTCAGGCCTCTGTCTCCCCCAGCCACTCCCTGCATCTCACCACTGTCAATGAGTTCAACTTCACAATTGTAATTTTCAAATCCTTGGAGGCAGAGAAGTCTAGGAACTGAGTGTCTAGGATGCTCAAAGCCCTCCATGCCTTCACATCACACTCGCACCACAGGTCCTTCCCGGCTGTTCCAGTCACTGGCCTTGGATCAGCCTTCCAAGAAGTTGAGCTCCGTGGCACCTCAGAGATTTGTTGTCACCTGAGTGCTCTGTCCCCTTACAGGGTCACGTGTTCTCTCACTTCTTTCCAATGGTGTCTCCTTAGAGAGGACTTCCCTGCCCACAATGGCACCCCAAGTCACTTCATCTGTTTATGCTGCTGTGAAGTTTCTCTTAGTGCTAATCTGACATTCACACACACACACATACACACACACACGGGTATATTTACTTGGATGATGCCTGCCTTCTCCCCTGGGATGTCAGTGCCACGAGGACAGGAATTTTGTCTTGTGTTCAACACTCAGTCCCATGTGCCTTCTGTGGCCTTTCACTGAGATGACTGACTGGATGAGCAAAGGAATATGTTTGAGTTAGAAGCAAATTTTTGCACAGTTTTAAGACAGGGTCATGTTTGAAGTTTTCAGCCAATCTTCTATCAAAAAAAAATTTTTTTCATTGTTGCCACTTTATAAATGAGCAAATTTCAGCTCCTAGAAGACGCAGTTAGGTCCCGATTGGAGAAGATAGAAGAATTTATTTCCCCCAATGTTCTGTGAAATCCAGAATAGAATGTTTCAAGCTGTGAGGCTTCTACCATTGACAGCGTACCCCATCTATGTGACTAGCAGGTGTTCCTTTTCTGTTTGTGGTTCTCAGAACTTTTGTTTGACTTCTAATTTTGTGCCATGATTGAGGACTGAACATTTTATAACCCCTCCCCAGGCGGATAGAGTTGGTGTTGTATACAAGGAAGCGGCAGCATCAAGTGGCTGTACGTGGCCAGAGTTTGGGTTTTTGTGATGTGTGGATAAGTCTGCTGCAGGACCTCTGGGAATGAGTTTCCTTCCTAAGAAAAATAAACACAGAATGAAGGTGTAGGTCTTCTTCTTCTTCCGCCCATTGTTGGTTGGACCCAGTGACACAGCTCATAGCAATGGCAGCCATCCTAGCACCATAAGCTAAAACCTCAGAGAAGGCAGCACTGCGCTCATCTGGACGCCTCTGGACGTCTCATCATGTGAGATGACGAACCAAGCAAGCTTTTCTTCTGGCTGCTTTTGGTTATGCGTTCTGTGGCTTGCAGTCGGAAGCATGCACAGTCGCCCAAGTCTACACAGTCGTCCAAGTCTACACAGTCTTCCAAGACTGGTGATGGACTTAGTGAGATGAGGGATTAAGTTCTCACTGGTAAAACAAGAAGGAGGCCAACTGGAGAATTTGGAGAGGGCACCTGTGATCTCTCATGCTAAGATTTAGAAAAGGAAAATGAAATGACTAGAGGGGAGATTAAGCTATTACATGACAGTGACTGTCCTGCCCTGGTTTGGCATTTTTCTTCCAAGACAGGGCAGTGACAAAGAACTGTCTCATCTCAGTTTTGCTCCCAGCCATAAACTTTTTTTTTTAGATTTTATATATTTATTTGAGAGGCAGAGCTACAGAGAGAGGGAGAGACAGAGAGAAAGATCTTCCATCTGCCAGTTCGCTCCCCAGATGGCTGCAATGGCTGGAGCTGGGCTGATCCGAAACCAGGAGCCAGGAGCTTCTTCCAGGTCTCCCAAGCAGGTGCAGGAGCCCAAGCACTTGGGCCATCTTCTACTGCTTTCTCAGGCCATAGCAGGAAGCTGGATGGGAAGTGGAACAGCTGGGACTCAAACTGGCACCCATATGGAATGCCAGCTCTACCCGCTACACCACAGAGCCAACCCCAGCCATAAACTTTTAAAACTTTCTGGAATCTGATTTGTCTAAAGTAAACAGTCCAATACTACAATTGACATCCTAAAAACTAAAAAGAAGATTCTCTGAAATGTTACGAAACTAAACTCTTAGCACTAATTTTGAAATGGAGCTCTGTAGCTCTACCCACAGTAGCAAAAGCTTCTATGATCCTATGAGATATATTTGAGCAGATACACCTGTATTTATTATTCCTAATTATATGTGCTGTTTCTGAGCTCAGTATTTTGATAGGAGAAAAATTTTTTAAAGATTTATTTAGTTATTTGGAAGGCAGAGTTGCAGAGAGAGATTTCCATCTACTGGTTCACTTCCCAAATTGCTGCAATGGCAGGGACTGAGCCAAAACAAAGCCAAGAGCCAGGAGCTTCTACCAGGTCTCCCACATGGGTGCAGGGCCCCAAGTACTTGGGCCATCTTCCGCTGCTTTCCCAGGGGCATTAGCAGCGAGCTAGACAGGAAGTGGAGCAGCTGGGTCTTGAACCGGCGCCCATATGGAATGCCGCCACCTCAGGTGGTAGCTTTACCCACTATGCCACAGGGAAAGCCTGGAGAAAAAAATTTTTAAGATTAAAAAAATTAAATAATTCTGACCGCTTCTCACTACAGAACATTATTTATGTCTTATTAAAATGTGCCTTCTGCACTCTTGATATATTTGAGGGTGAGCAGAGGCACTTGGCAGCTAGGAGATGGAGGGGTGGGACTGGGTCCACCGTGTATTCTTTCAGATGGGCTGTCTCACTGCCCACCTGCGGACTGGAAATCAGAGAAAAGACATGGAAATGGAGAAACTGTGGGACATCATTCACACGCATAATTATAGTGAGGAAGTGTATTGCATATGTATGTTCCTTCAGCAAAACAGGTGTTCTGCCCTTAAAATGGTAATTATAGACTATTTCAGATCAATGATCTTCACTTATTTCATATCACTGCTGCATTTTTTCCACATTTAACCACTCTGTGATATAGAAAGCTTGCTCACCCTTGAAAAAAAATCAAAATGAATATGGATTTTCTGAAATAGGTCCCCTTTCTGGAAGTATTTTGTGGTTAGTTTCAAAATGTAATATCCTGAGGAAGGTTTAGGTTGGCTTTTTACTTTCATATAAAATAAAACAGTAAAAATCACTGTGTAATGAGTAATTTTACTTCCATTAGCCTAATGTCATTGTGGCCTCATTTGAGGTCACTGGTAGATTATTTTTCTTGCATTATTTCATCAGCTGTCGGTTCTATGAAAACCATGTAATTCGTTCAGTGCTGCGATTTTTAAAAGACGCGACTGTAAGCACAGAAGAGAGTTTTTTTGGAAGTTTATTTCGATGATGGTCGGATGTCAGACCACCCCAGTCTTCTCGATGCCTGCTGTGTGACAGGTCACTCACAGACTTCACATGATCTTGGATGCTCAGTACTTACTCATCACTGCCTTTTTATACCCAGCACATAAAAATGTATCTGCACCTTCTTTATTATAGTCTTTAGAAAAACGATGGCTTGCCTGTGGGGTGTGCAATTATATCTACTACTTAGATTACAAGATACATGCTATATCTCTTCTTTAATGCTAATAGTAACCCTTTTAAGGAGATTTTATTTCAAGCTTGACTCTATTAATATATTCACTATTGGACTTTGATTACAATAATGCAGAGTATTTATGTTTGCATATATAGTGGATATCACTCAGGAAATAATTTGAAAATCATTCATTAAAACTAACTACATGTATCTCGTTAGTTCCTGGTGAGTATAAAGAAATTAGAAGTTCTTGAACTTGAACAAATGATTAAGACCCATGGGAGCATCTTGGAAGTGGTTCTTTAGTTTTAGGGGATTTTTTGTTTGTTTGTTTAAAAAAGATTTATATGAAAGGCGGGATTTACAGAGAGAAAGAGGGAGAGACAGAGAGAAAGATATTTTCTATCCAGTGGTTCACTCCCCAAATGGCCTCAATGACCAAAACTGGGCCGGTCCAAAGCCAGGAGGCAGGAGCTTCTTCCAGGTTTCCCACGTGGGTGCAAGGCCCAAGGACTTGGGCCATCTTCCACTGCTTCCCCAGGTACATTAGCAGAGAGCTGTGTTGGGAAGTGGAGCAGCTGGGACTCACCAGAACCTATATGGGATGCTGGCATTGTGGGCAGCGGCTTTACGCACTCTGCCACAACACCAACCCCTAGTTTGTGTTTTAAGTACAAGAATAATTCTTAAATGTTAAAAAAAAATCACAGAATTCTATGTAATTGTACCTTTATCATCTTATAATATAAAATGCAAAATGCATGTACTGAAATGCACAGAAATAAAATGGTATTACATCTGATACTTGCTTTGAAATTACCTGGCAAGGTGTGAGACTAGTGCAAATGCAAACGGACAAAACAAGATGGCCAATGAGTTGATGTTAGTTGGGAATTTATAATACAGCTCTCTCTACTTTTATAGAAGTTGTACATAATAAAAAAAATACATAAAGCCTAAAAATTTGTATTTCTGTGAATTAATCTCTGGTTTTAAAGGGAAAATATATGTTAATAATCATTGGGATATCTCTATTCACTTGAGAAACATGAAATAGTGATGATGAGAGATTACACAGGGAGCTTTGTGCCCAGGGGCTCTGGAACCCCTCTGTTTTAAATGTTAGAATACAGCAGGCAAGCGCATTCAGAGCGGCTTGGACCCAACCACTGAGCACATGAGCCACGTGAACCTTGACTCCAGAGGCATCTGTGCGTGGGGCACGGGCAGTTGAGGCAGGCTGAAAAGTCGAGAATAGGAAGCAAATCATCTGATCCATTCAGAAACCGAAAAGCCTCCAAATAATTACACCATTACTCTGCCAGATTTGCCCTTGACCAACTGCCAGCAATGCCAGATTACCGGCGACTTCCGTTTCTGGTCATAGTCAAGTTGACCTCTCTCCCAAGTCCTAGTCAAGCAGAATTTAGAACACGTGCATCGTACGTTGATTTCTCTAAAGGTTGGAGGGGAAAAGTGTGTTGCTGGCTGTTGTCCCTGGCCAGTTTTCACTGGGCCCTTATTTCCTTGAAATTCTTGGCCTACGAAAGCATGTGGGTAAAATTATCTTTAATTTATAATTACATTTAAATATACATTTATGTATATATATATGAAATCTTAGATTACATGGGGATTAAATATCTGGAATGGATCAGCTCTAGGAAAATGTTTCTTTTTAAAAACTATTAAATATTGGAACACTCCACAAAAATAACATTGAAATATTTAATTTGTGGTTGAGCTCTGTTGTTCATTTAAAAGTTTAAGTGTTTCCCCCTGTTTAAATATCTCTATCTGATCTTCCGTGCTAAGTTAGCATGTCCAAAATATTGAAAAACAGATGAATGATCAAGGAACTTAAGGAATACTCCTCTAGTCAAGCCAGAAGGAAATTGTTGAGAAAAAAAAAAAAGAATGCATGAAACTTATTTAACAAGAAAGATTTGAGTCAGGTAATCTACATAATATATCCACTGGCATTAAGGCTGTCATCTTGGTATTGCGTTTCTGGTACAAATTTCGCAATAGCTGTCTTTCACTGTCGGTTCTAATAAAGAGTGTTGGTCAGCTTCAATTCCCTGGGAGCTCAGAGTTGTGTTTTGTGAACTGCATGTGCCTGAGGCCTCTCATGCATGATTTAACTGCTTTGTAAATGTCAATAGGTGGAAAAGCATTGGATCCCTTGTAGATTTCTCCAAATCCTCCAAGATGTGTATGCCATGTATAAACCATGCTGCACTCTCAAGGCCACTGCCGTTTTTTTTTATACTTGCCTAACTGGGGGTTTAAGGTATCGCCAGAAGCAAAATATCAGTGTGTGCATGTCTCGATCCAACTAGCCAATGAAACCCTTTATTAAGAAAATCTTTGCACCATAGAAACGTCTCCAGCGACCTGAAATGGGCACAACTCATGAATGTTGAATGTTCTTCAAACTCTATTTCTTCATTCTTGGCTTTTTTTTTCAGAACCCACATTTGACTTGATTGAATTTGCTGATTTCAGAGCATGGCATCTTTTCTGTGGTCAGTTAGTGATACGGGGTTGTAAAACACTATTTCTGCTGGTAGTTCCCAGACCAGGGCGGCGGTAGGGGGCGGAGGGGGGGTCCTAGCCTGATTCTGCTACTCTCTGGCTGTTTGTCCTTGGGCAAGCCACTTAGCCTTTTTGGAGCCCTGCTTCCTGACCGTTTCATAAAGGAGGCTGCGTTAAGTGATCTCCAATTTCCCTTCACAGGTCTAGCATCAGGGATGCCAAGAGGTGGTGACCAGAAAGCCTGTGTGACACTTTTAAAGACATGGGCACATATGCGACTGTTTAATTGGGCTTACAGTACTCTCTGGACAGTGCAGAGTGCCAGCAGGAGCTCCCAAAGGGCCAGCAGCAGTTGTGGAGGGAGACCTCAGTGTCAGCCTGAACATTCATTTATCAGCTCCCCTTTGCCCAAAGCACTTCCTTGTGATCGCTTTCCATTGGCCTGAGAACCGTGCTGCGGACACTCCTCCTTGCTGTCCGTCGCCCACAATGTGCCTGGACCCCCCCCCCCCCCGAGTTGCATGCCTTAGCTAAAGGGGTTTTCTAATAGTTTGGTGTCTTGGATGCGTTTGTGAGTGTGTGAAGAGGCTAATGAGATACCGAGGCGGTGGTGTCCCAAGATGGAGGCTCTCTGTGTGCAAAAACAATGGTGTGGGATTCCCAGATCTGTCTTACTCATTTTCGTACCCCTCAGCCTGACATGGTGCCTGGACACAGAGAAGCTTAGGCGAGGGATGTTGCAGAAATGTTATGGAATGAATGTGGTCAGAGCGCCATCAGGACAGCTGGTCTTTTTCCTTCTGCTTTCAGTTATGTCTACGTAGTTCTGAATGAATCACTTGGATATTTTCTTAGCCCATGCTCACTTTCTAATACACTAGCTTCTTTAAAAAAAAAAAAAAGATACATTTACTAATTTGAAAGGCAGAGTTACAGAGGCAGAGAGAGATAGAGGTTTTCCATCCACTGGTTCACTCTCCCAAATGGTTGTAACAACTGGCACTGGGCCGATCTGAAGCCAGAAGCTTCTTCCAGGTCTCCCACATGGGTGCAGGGGCCCAAGGATTTGGGCCATCTTCTACTGCTTTCCCAGGCCATAGCAGAGAGCTGGATCAGAAGTGGAAGAGCCAGGATTTGAACCGGCGCCCATACGGGATACCAGCACTGCAGGCAGCAACTTCACCCGCTACACCACAGCGCCTGCCCCAATACAGTATCTTCCAGAGAGAGCTGTTTTTAGGTGAATTTAGGAAACGCTTATATGGTAGCTCTGGAACCAGCCTACCCAAGTTTGAATTCTGACTTTTCCTTTTACTGTGTGATGCTAAACACTTTACTGAAACTTCCTGCATCTCAGATTATAATTTGTAAAATGGAGAACTTAAGAATATCCAACAGCTCATCGGGTTGTGACGACTGAATGGGCTATGTTCATGAAGCTCTTAAAACAGTGCCTGGCATGAGAGAGCATTAACTGTTACTAATGTTTTCTCTTGATGTTTTTATTGGTTTTGAAAGTTAGTCTGTAAGTTGACCTGTTTTTCCAGAGATCCAGGGCAGTTGCACCCGCCTTGGAAAAAAAAAATCACGCGTCTTATTTTCATCCTCTCCACCCCAGTGAGGAGTGGTCTCCAGTGGGCAGACTGGGGAAAGCACCTGTCTTCATTCGGCAGGACCCCAGCGGCCATGCTGGGGTATCAGGTCTCACTCGGGCCAGGTCTGCAATGGCTTGGTTAGTACACACTGTTCCTGAGCCCCCCATCCCCACATCTCCATTCTATTTTTTTTTAATTATTTATTTTATTTGAAAGTCAGAGTTACACAGAGAGAGGAGAAGCAGAGAGTGAGAGAGGTCTTCCATCCGCTGGTTCACTCCCCAAATGGCCGCAACAGCCAGAGCTGAGCCAATCCAAAGCCAGGAGCCAGGAGTTTCTTCCAGGTCTCCCACATGGGTATAAGGGCCCAAGGACTTGGGCCCTCTTCGGCTGCTTCCCCAGGCACATTAGCAAGGAGCTGGATTGGAAGTGGAGCAGCCGGGACCCAAACCGGCACCAGCCCTTCTCGTTACACCACAGTGCAGGCCCCAACACATCTACATCCTTGACAGCCAGACTGACGTTGATTGGAAACTCTGCAACCTGGAGAGACCTTTGGAACACTGTCACCCCCAGTGTTCCATCTGTGTGTTTGTAGAATGTCAAGTAAGCACATTCTTTTCTACCCTCTGACATGACCTCAGGGTTGCTTTCAGTGGTTGTTGACAAATTTTTAGACATCTCTGGTTTTATCAGCGGAAACCTTGAAGAGTGACAAATGGGTTCTTGGAAGAGTTGGTACACACTCTGAAATGTCAGCCGGCTCATTTATAACCCGGTGCTGTCCAGTGTTTAAGCCATGCTATCAGCTTGCTCCATAGATAACTCACCCTCACGATGCTCCACTCTCCCCAAGTTCTTTGTGCGGCTGTTCTGGTTGAAGACCCAGTTGACATCTATAATAGATATCAAATGGAGAGCCTCTTATTTTATCACTCGCTGTGTTTCAACACCACCAGTCCCCGTGGACTGTCAGAAACAGGCAGCCAGCGCATTATGGGAAAGGTGACTTGCTGAGTCCCTGTGCCCCGAGGACATTATTAAGTGCTCGGGAACCTTGTTAGCTCATAAAGTTGGTTCAAACCAATTATTGCTCTGTGACCATTACCATTGCCAAGAATGTAACTCTTTTAAATTCTTGCCCATAAAGCCGCTCTTGCCATTCCATTAGATCATAGAGAAGACTTCTGATCTGGCCGCAGTGTGTACCCCACCGGCTGCAAAGACTAAACATCGCATTTGCTGCTCAATATTGGTTACCCTTCAGTGCTTCGTGGAAGCAGCAAGACTGCTATTTATAGATTTACTTTCTTGTCTCCCTAGTTCAGCGCAGTCAGTTTTGACACACTGTCCCAGTAATCTGATCAGCCATGCTGCTTTTAAATGAAGGTCTAGGCCTTGGCCTCTGCAGAGAGGGTGACAGCTGTCAGATACAGATAGTAGGCTACAGATCCTGGCTGCTAAAACCCTCTCATTCATTCCTGTTACAGATCATTGACCACAGCTTGAAACCATGCTTTACAGTCTGCCGATTAGTTGGCAAGAGATCTACATACTGTATTAGCAAGGTCAACCACTGAGATAAAGGCAAAATCTTAAGCCCCTGCACTATTTTTAAATCAGTAGCCATTTGTTAAAGCTGGTTATTTTGGTGTGAGTCTCTCTTCCTTTCGATTTTGCTCTTCTCTCTCTCTCTCTCTCTCAAAACAGGACTACAGACACTAGCTAAACCTCTTTAATGGAATTAACGAAGACTGTTCAGATAATGAGCTGGTTGGAACCTGTGAAGGATGAGGTCTTTCTTAGACACTCTTTTGGGTGTCTCCAAGGATTAAACGGTGTTAGCCATACGTTTTTCCTCTCCTGATCAGAACATGTTTGCAAATACCAGCCCAGGGCTCCCTACGCAAAAGTTCAACCAGTATGAGTGAACGTGGCTTGGGTGGGTCTGGCCTGCACAGAGCTGAATTATGACTGGCGCAAGTTTAAACCCTTGCTGTGTTGCACGAGATGCTGGGCCTTTGTTGTCAGCTGGGATGACTGGGCCTCGTTCTGCAGGAGTTCCCTTCTCCAGGGTTCTTCGTTCCCCTCACACCTTCTTTGTGTTCTGAAACCAGGCACTGTTCAGCATGCAATATTGGACTCACGTAGGGAGAGCTTGGACTTTGGGAAAGCTAGTGGTAAAAGTGATTGATTGGGGCTGGCGTTTGGTGCAATGGTTATGACACCCCCATTCCACATCCGAGTGCCTGATTCTAGTCCCAGCTACACGGCTTTCCATTCAGCTTCCTCCCAGTGCCCACCCTGGCAGGCAGCGGATGATGGCTCAAGTACTTGAGTCCCTGCCACCCACATGGGAAACCTGGATGGAGTTCCAGACTCCAGGCTTTGGCTTTGGCCCAGCCCTGGCTCTTGCAGGCATTTGGGCAATAAAACCAGGAGACAGCAATCA